>NC_083760.1:86170624-86205624 GCF_963514075.1 Conger conger | reverse complement strand
AGGGCCTAAACATTCATTTTATCTGTTTACTGAATGCTATACTGTCTCCTCTGTATTAACAAGATCATTTACTTCATTGACTGGTAGGATAACAGACTGACCTAACAAAACTGTAACACTGCTTCATAAAAATGTTTTCACATGAGCAAAAGCACAATTAAGAATAAACAAACACATAAACAAACAAATTAAGGAAATACATAAATACATAAATATGAGCCAGTTTCACAGGCACAGATTAAAACAAAACAAAACTCAATTTAGTCATTAACGCATCGCGTTTGTGGCTTTCAGCTGAGCAACCATTTCCCTCGTTCTTATCACCACAACCTTATCCCAGTCAACATGCTTCACGATTCTGGAAATATTACCTCCAGCTTGCTTCCATTCAAGCGATGGCAATTCACAGTTAGGTCCATACGGGGGCTGAAAAAAGCCCAGGGAATGAGTCCCGATCCCAAGAGTGACGAGGACGATGGCGATGCCCATCTTCACTGTACTGATAACAGACTGAACAAGCAAGGCGAGCTACAGCCAGGGGCCCCGAACATTGGCGGGCCCCTGAGGGCTGGGTTTTAGGAGTTTTGGGCATCACGATGACAGTGGAAGTCAGTCAGAAGGGCCCCATAGGATTTGATTTCGTTTCGAGCCCCCCCCAGTCTCTGAATAATGGTCTGTGACTGAGACATTGGCTCAGGCAGTAAGAGCAGTCGTCTCATTGGCTCAGGCAGTAGGAGCAGTCGTCTCATTGGCTCAGGCGGTAAGAGCAGTTGTCTGGGAGTAGGAGGGGCTGCCGGGTCGATCCCGCCCTGGGTGTGTCGAAGTGTCCCTGAGCAAGACACCTAACCCCCAATTGCTCCTGACGAGCTGGTTGGTGCCTTGCATGGCAGCCAATTGCTGTCGGTGTGTGAGTGTGTGTGTTAATGGGTGAATGAGTGAATGAGAAGCATCAATTGTACAACACTTTGGTTAAAGGTGCTATATAAACGCCAACCATCCTGTGATCTTTAGACGGGCATGTCTCATTAAGACAAGTGGAATGAAGCCATCTGTCACAAACAGTGCCAGCGCTGTCAAGAGGATGGATCTCATTTTAACCTTTAATACAAACGTAGGGGCGGCCTGTAGTGTAGTGGTTAAGGTACATGACTGGGACCTGCAAGGTCAGCGGTTCATTTCCTGGTGTAGCCACAATAAGATCTGCACAGCCGTTGGGCCCTTGAGCAAGGCCCTTAACCCTGCATTGCTCCAGGGGAGAATTGTCTCCTGCTTAGTTCAATCTACTGTATGTCGCTCTGGATAAGGGCATCTGCCAAAGGCCAATAATGTAGCATGTGTTATATTTTATATATATTTCGTATCGACCTTTTAGGCCCAGAACATGCAATTTTTCAAGACTTTAACGCTTCAATGCCGGTAGAATATATTTAACTGAATATCTTTTAGATTTTACTGACATTTGCGGGAACTTTTACCAGCATAAAAATGATTTAAAATGAAGTGTCTTACTGGCCTGGTGATGAGAGACGCAGAGAATCGAACGGCATCGACGGTTGATTCGGCGTCTGCCGTCACGTGAGGACACGCCAGACGGTTGAACTCACCGTCCCAAACGACGGCGAGCATTAATTCCCTATCAATCAGAGCCAACGCCCTCAGAATAACAATCGGACATCTTGAGCTTATCCTGTGACCCGTGACAGTGAAGGATTGTGGGTAGCAGCGCTTTACATATTGATGAATGCGCGCTGTCGAGATGTGACACACATCGCGTGGGAGTTGTATTAAGCACGTGTTCGCCGGACAGGAAAGAGCAAAACAATTGTTTTGGGTCATTAGGCACTTTGTTTTATACGTGGTGTGTGTTGAGCACAGGGGTGTCTAACTCCAGTCCTGGTGGGCCGCAGTGTCTGCTGGTATTTGTTTGTTTCCTTTCAATAAGCAATCAGTTAAGGCCTTGATGACATGGTGTGTGAACTCTTTAGCCAATCAATGACTTAAATCAGGGCTGCCCACCCCTGTTCCTGGAGATCTACCATCCTGTAGGTTTTCACTCCAACCCAAACAAAGTACACCTCATTTTACAGCTAGAGCTGGAATGAGGTTTGCTTTGTTAGGGTTGGAGTGAAAACCTACAGGATGGTAGATCTCCAGGAACAGGGTTGGGCTGCCCAGACTTAAATTAATCACTTCTGCTGAGATACACCAAAAACCAGCAGACATTGAGGCCATCCAATCACTCAATCTGAACACAAAGATTACTTTATATCTTACTGAAAGGAAACACATCGTAGCTCCACTCGTTTTGTGTATAACAAGACCTTGAATGGTCTCCGGTGACTGACTGCGGACAAAAGCTACATCGATCCAATTAACACAATAATTAGTTGAGCCAGGTGGTTCAGTGCCTGGGGATAGAATGAAAGATACTGAGGCCCTCTTGGGCACCAATAATTCAATTATCATCCACTGTATTTAAATCAACTGCCCATCCAAGCCACTCATGGCTCACTTGAAATGTCAAAATTTGGCATGTATGTTTGGGAAGAGGGGGGCTTTGTAGCGAAAATGAATCACCACTCCTGATCTTCAGAATACATGGACTAGAAAGTAAAATTGAGCTATTGCTAATAACCAAATGAGTGGACGCCAGAGGTGTGGAAACCATGTGTGTTTATCTCACAGTTACATTACATTACATTACATTACATGGCATTTAGCAGACGCTCTTATCCAGAGCGACGTACAACGAAGTGCAGATCAAACACAAGTACAAGTGCGAAGAGGACCTGAGAGGACAGTACAGTTCCGAGTCCTAGTATAACCATACAGATACAATTGGAACCCTTGAAGAATACATCAACTTCCAAACTAGCATACCACAGTTGGCAGCTAGAATACCCCGAGTACAACAATACAATAACTAATACAAAAAACAACATCTATACAACTATAAGTGCCATTACAGTCTATGGCATATATAAGGCTAATCATGGTGGTGGGTTAGGGGAGGGAAAGGTGTAGCCTGAAGAGATGAGTCTTCAGTCTGTGCTTGAAAGAGGTCAGAGACTCTGCCGTTCTGACATTCTGAGGTCATTCCACCACCGTGGGACCAGTACAGACAGCAGTCGTGAGCGGGAAGTGCAGGTGTGGCGAGGGGGAGGCGCCAGACGGCACGAAGTGGCAGAACGGAGGGGTCTTGCTGGTGTATAGGTCTTGATGAGTGATTTAATATACACAGGGGCTGATCCCTTAACTGCCTGGTACGCGAGCACCAAAGTTTTAAATTTGATGCGAGTTATGAACACACTGTAGTGTTCATTGTTACCCCACTATAGCTCAGGTTCAACCTAGATATAGCCTGGGTGCAGTATGGCCGAATAGGCTAAAATGCTTCTGCGTTTTAAACAAATGTGGCCAGGTTTTCACCTGGTGCCTACACTATAGGGCTGCCAAAACCTGTTTATGGCATTATGGCAAAGCAAAGCAAACCTGGTCACACTTTACAATGAGGGTACATGAATAGGCATTAAAAAATGTAGCTGTTAACATAAATTAATTCATGTACAACTACTTTAATTGGGCTTGAAATTAACTTCATTCATTCATTCATTCATTCATTATCCTAACCCGCTCATCCTGAACAGGGTCACAGGGGGGCTGGAGCCTATCCCAGCATACATTGGGCGAAAGGCAGGAATACACCCTGGACAGGTTGCCAGTCCATCGCAGGGCACACACACCATTCACTCACACACTCATACCTATGACCTAGACTCTCCAATCAGCCTGACCTGCATGTCTTTGGACTGTGGGAGGAAACCGGAGTACCCAGAGGAAACCCACATGAACACGGGGAGAACATGCAAACTCTGCACAGAGAGGCCCCGGCCGACAGGGATTCGAACCCACGACCTCCTTGCTGTGTGGCGGCAGTGCTACCCACTGCACCATCCGTGCCATAAAATTAACTTTCCATTTGTTAATGCATTTGTTAACTACTAACTAATGTACAATATTAGTTACATGAATATTTATACATTAGCTAAACCTACAATTAGTAAACCATTAACAAAAACATTAACAGTTTTTTTCATTGCAATATGAATTGGAATTTACAAATATAGTTGTTAACATGAATTAATGATGACAACGCTCTACAGAAGAATTTCTCGGTAGCTGGCTTAACAACTACATTCAGTTGATGTCAATTCACGTAATTTTAGTGTTACCGGAACAGCTGTCTTGAGGACTCAAGTGTGGCTGTTGGTGAGGAATGGAGAAGAGTTTGTGGATGCTTAACCCGGCTGAATGTTTGGCTGCATGCCCAGACTATCACATTAGCACTGAGGTCCTCTCCGTTTTCCCATGTTGTCGTTGTTCAGTAAAAGGTGCCTGCCTTCCCATAAACAAAACAGCCATCAAAGCGGCCCTTTTCAGGAGATTCGACAGGCTATTTTAAACCAACCGCTGTTCTTTCACCCAAGCACATTTACATTCACTCTTTTCTTATCATCAATTATCCTTTGGAGTACGAGTTTTAATTAACAAAACGAGTGTTCGACACCAAAATCTGACACCCTAGTTTTCAAATGAAATGTTTAATAACCATTGTGCCACTTACGGAATGGTTATTAAAGATGACATTAATCCGACACAGTCACTGATTGTACTTACGACTTGAAGCATGAAATGGGAGAAAATCGGAGGGGAAAAGTTTGCTGTGGGAAAATGGCTGGCGAGTGTGTGGATCTGTCTGCCTGGCGACTCCTTGGGTCATGCATCAAAAAGCAATTTGGCCCCAGCACATTGGCCTCTTGCTTCTCTCTAGCACGGCCAATTATCTGGCTAAAGCGAGCGTAATAGCTTATTCATAACCGCGGACGTGTGGCCATTAAACCTCCACTTTCCTCGTTGTTTGTCATGAATTACTCTGACATTCCCGGTGTAGTTTCCCCATCGCTCTCTCCGGATGTCGGAGTGCCAACATTCGCAGCGGACCAAACGTGCGGCCGGCACGGACGGGTCAGTTGGACATAGCTTCTTAGCATCTCAGGTGGGGTGCACCATTAAAATTTCACCAAGCACCACCACCACCGAAGCAAAATGACTTCACCACACACCAGAACATGGCCCACACAAGGCTGATGACACCCAGGGGTGCTGCTGGGGATTTTGGGCCCCGTGAAAAGAATTCATACTGGCCTGTCCCTGCACAACTGCAGCACAACATTTGAGGGGTCCTGTCAGTCAGGGCCCTTGGAATCGTCCTTTCCTATGATGGTAATAAAATTGTAATTGGTAGCACCATGGTGCACTGTATGGTGTATGCTGTCACCTCACAGATGGAAGGGACTGAGTTTGAGCCTCTCTGTGCGGAGTTTGCATGTTCTCCCCGTGTCTGCTTGAGTCCCCTCCAGGTACTCCGGTTTCCTCCCGCAGTCCAAAGACATTTACATTTACATTTTAGTCATTTGGCAGACGCTTTTAATCCAAAGCGACTTACAAGTGCATAGGTTCTACCATAAGTCAGAGCATCACATCCAGAAACTAGCAAAATACACAGGAAATGCTGTTCTAAACATAGTTGTCATCAGAAGTGCATTTTTTTTTTTTTGGGGGGGGGGGGGGGGGTTAGACAAGGATAGGGATATCAGAAAGGAGGGGCAGGGGAAATCAGGAGGGAGGACTAAGGTAGAGTTTGAGGTTATGCAGGTTAGGCTGATTATCGGGGACTCAAAATTGTCCGTGGGGCCTGAATTGTGTGTGGGCTCTGTGATGGATTGGCGACCTGTCCAGGGTGTAGCATCTCACCCAATGCATGCTGACCAGGAGTAAGAGGTTTAGAAAACAGATGGATGGATGGATGGATGGATGGATGGATGTAAATTTGAAACAGAGGAAAGGTCACACACACTGTGATGTTGCTACACAGACTAGCCTGCACAGCCTTGATTGCAGAGAGAAGGTGTTATGCTGGGGGGAACAGAGGAACCAAAAGCAGACAGTGGTGCAGACAGAGCAGAGTCAAAAAACAGGCCCGGGTCAAAAATCAGGGGGTCAGTCCGAGAAGGCAGAGGTGCAAATATCCAACAAGCAAAGAAGAGTCCAGGGAAGCAGGCAGGGGTCAAAACCGGAAATACTGAAAAAAAACCCAAAAAAGGGCAAGGACTCGGGGGCAAGGAGGCTAGAACCGGGGGAAGGAATACAGGGCTCGGGACTCAAGACAGGACAAGACGAACTAGCAGCGTGCAACTGAAAAGGACAGGTATAAATACATAGGGGAATGAGACAAACTAGGTGGGGCATGGGAGTGCGGTCTATCAAATAAACATCAGGTGAGACACATGGAAGGGTAATAGGACAATAACGAAGGGGAACCGAAAACGCTGACTGGATTCACAATGACACACATGTAATACAAATGGCTCCGGACTAGAGAGTAGACAATTGCAGAGAATCAGGAGATGCAGAGATAGAGACAGGTGTGAATACTTTGCTGAAACTAAGCAAGTAATCAGTGATAGAATAGGGAGGCGGAGTTACAGAACAGAATTGAAACTGGAGATGCGTTAGTAAGTTAGTTAAGTGATTTATTTAAATTACAAATATCCAAAACTAGTGAATGTTAGTTAGTTAGTTTGACGAACATATTAGTGTGTTAGTATAATTAGTACTGTACAAATTCTATGTTAGTTGGGATTAGTATATTAGTGCTATGTACAAACATGAAATGGAGAGAAAGCAGGAAGTAAGGAATGCAAGATTGGAAGGAAGACTGAACCCCGGAACTACCATAAACACCCGAATAGTGGGGCACGCAGACAAGGGAGTGACTGGACTAGTAAACATTCAGACTCAGACATCACAGGGGAAGACGAGTGCAAAGACTAATGAATGTAAACAGAACACCAGACATAAAATATGAAAAATAATAAATTACAAGAATAAGGAAAATAAACAATGAACTAACACAGAACAGAACACAGGAACATAACAGAAGGATCTTTATTCGTGTGTGACATACGGAAGCTTAACGGCTTCCCAAATGCACTTTGGAGTGAAACCAATACCACCAGCATTTATATTATCCACTGGCTTGGACTCAAATAGCAATAATTTTTACAAATTAAGGTACATTTTTAAACTATATAACTGAGACATTCACCGAGGGGCCGTCCTTGGCTGCCTGTGACTGCGGCTGATGGATTGTTATTTTAGGTGCGTGATCATTGTGGTAGGGACACTGTGCTGTCGAGGGTGCCAATCTAAAGGATCTACTGTCGAGGATGCCGTCCTTTAGATTGGATGTTAAACCAAAGTATAACATGACTGTGACCATGCAGCGGCGTTTAAAGAGTGTTGACCCTGGTGGAATTCCCACAAAAATGGCCTCTCTGTATCTGGTCACCTGCCCCACCATACTGACCCTGCCAAGAATGCCTCTAATAGTGACATATAGACTACTCGTTCATCTAGAGTTGTGTTATTTTTTTTCCCCCCGTTTGCCACGGGAAAGTCGAACAGAAGGCAATGCTGCACAGGTTTCCATTTCCATCTGCAACAGACTCTCTCCATCTCTGTCTCACTCTCTCACTCTCGCTCTCTCTCTCTCTCTCTCACTTAGCCCTCTATCCCTGCTCTTTAACTCCTGCCCTGATGTACTCTACACTCTCAGTCTGTCTCTGGGTAATATTTTAGAAGAATACCCCCCCCCCCCCCAGCCACTCCGCCTCTCTCTCTCTCTCTCTCTCCCCCTCTCAGATTAAAGCTCGAATCCCACAGATGAAATCAATGAAGCTTTTCATTTCACTCCCGTCTGCGCAGAAGCTTTTGTGCAGTTGTCTTTGCAAAAACAAAGAAGAAGAAGAAGAAAAAAAAGACAAAAGACAAAATCTCAAGTCACTGAACCATGAGCACAGGCAATTAAGGAGGGGCTAAATGTACATCGCGGGTGTAATTGCCTTTTAACACCAGCGCAGGCCTGTAGATCATCAGGGCTGTGGTCAGGGGGAAGCAGCTTTGATAGTGCAGTGGTGTTTGGGAAATCACGATTTAGTAACGCAATTACCGAAGCCTTATTAAATCTGCCTCGTTTCTGCTCATTTGGGAACTCCCGTGGACATATTTATTAGAGAAAATTAATGAATTTTTTAAGATAATCAATGAAAAGCCATTGAGAGAGACTCCTCGGGTCTACAAATCAGGGGCATGTCTGTGTCTGGAGAGAAATGGGACATTAAGACACACCTGCAGTCGCGGGTATTTTATCACTCTGAAATGTGCACCGGATTGATTTTTAGAGTACTTTACGGGTGTGTAGTGGGGGGGTGGGGGGGTAGGGGCGGGGGTTGGATGACAGAATGTTACGTCTCTCTGCGGAACCTCATTGTCTTATGCACAAACTAAAATAGTACGGGCGTATTTTCGGTTACAGCGTTTTCGCATCCTGCCAGCTCATGTCCGTGTGTCCAAGTGAAACGGGAGAGGCAGATGATGTGACGATACGAGATACATCTGCTGATGAAGCGGGACCAGCTCTCCTCGACCGGGCCTGTAAGTCAATAGCGTTTAATTAAACGCTGAAAGAATTTGTTCATCAGATGAGGAGTCTCACCGCGCAGTGTGTGTTTTTCCAGTCTTAATTAAATTGAACCCAATGTCAATTTTTTTTTGGCTATAACAGATGTTCCTATTTCTAATTTATACTAAACGGCTCTGTTCCATTCCCTGTCATCGCACAGGAAAACTACCCGCATTATGCCACCGGCAGTGCAATTCAGCCCAGATCATTTTCTGTTGGATATAAGCACTTCCTTGATTGAATTTTAGATGAGATGGGACTGATGTGTTTCTCTGATGGTGATATAAATGCTGTGCTCCAGCGAGTATGTTTTACTTCATTGTGTAGCACATTTAGGAGCTTGTTTTCTTTTATGAGAGATACACTATAAAGTTTTATTATTATTATTATTATTATTATTATTATGATTATTATTATTATTATTATTATTTGTTTGTCTGTTTGTATGAATATTTATTGAAGAAAAGTAGCACTAAGCATAAATCCAACAGTAAAAATGTAAATCCGTGCTGCGTGATATACAGCTTGCATTTATATAGCACCTTTATCCAAAGAGCTTTACAGTTAATGACTCTCATTCACCCATTCACACACACACACGCGCATTGGCTGCCATGCAAGGCACCGACCAGCTTGTCGGGAGCAGTTGCAGGTTAGGCATCTTCCACTGGGATACTTCAAAGTACTCAGGCTGGGGGATTGAACCGGCAACCCTCCGACTGCCAGATGACCGCGCTTACCTCCACAGCAAATGTAAACACATGGCAAGCCAATGACAATCAGAAAAAAAAATTTCAGTATTATGTCATTGCATTAAATTAAAGTAGTGCAGTAGGCCCTCCGACAGCATTCACAGACCCACGAGTGTCTGTACCATCTCACTGAAGCTCCAAATGCAAGTTAACTCTGGCCAATCTAGTATATGAAACCATAATAAAAAACATAGATTTATCTGACCCATGTCCAAATAAAGCCATAAAGCATGGTCTGCCTGTGTTGAAAACGTGCTTTCAGTGCGCCCTCTAGGATCCTTGTTGTTCCCAAGAATGGAAAATGCAGGGACTGCAACATACCAATGGCAATTTCTGGCCCAATACATATAAACTCTGCCCTCCTAAAAGAGCTCATTTCCCCCTCTTGGGTTTCCGTGCTGCTTCAGTATTCCTGAGGTGAGTGCTGGAAGCTAACCGCAGGTGTTTGTTCCCCGCGGTGTTGTCTGTTGCCGCTAATCTGTCGCCTGTAGCGTAGTGGTTAAGGTAAATGACTGGGACACGCACGGTCGGTGGTTCTAATCCCGGTGTAGCCACAATAGTATCCGCACAGCCGTTGGGCCCTTGAGCAAGGCCCTTAACCCTGCATTGCTCCAGGGGAGGATTGTCTCCTGCTTAGTCTAATCAACTGTATGTCGCTCTGGATAAGAGTGTCTGCCAAATGCCAATAATGTAATGTAATGTAATCCCGCTAAACCTTATGACATGCACAGTAAAGTGTTCATAAGTGTGAAGGCGTTCATTCAACTCAAACAGAGTATATATGAGTCGAATAAAGCAATATACATATACTCACTACTTTATTAGGAACACCTGCACCTGTACCTACTTATTCATGCGATTATCTATTCAACCTATTCGTGGTCAAGAGGTTCAGACTCGGTTCAGACCAAATGTCAGAATGGGGAGGAAATATGATCTAAGTGACTTTGACCAAGGAATGATGGTTGGTGCCAGACAGGTTGGTTTGAGTATCTCAGAAACTGCTGATCTCCTGGGATTTTCACACACAACAGTCTCTAGAGTTTGCAGAGAATGGTGTGGAAAACAGAAAAACATCCAGTGAGCAGCAGTTCTGCAGGCAAAAACGTGTTGTGATGAGAGAGGTCAGAGGAGAAGGGCCAGGCTGGTCAAAGCTGACAGGAAGGTCACAGTAATGCAAATAACCACACATTACAACAGTGGTATGCTGAAGAGCATCACTGAACACACAACACACAACGTATCAGACCTTGAAGTGGATAGGCTACAGCAGCAGAAGACTTAATATGTCTAAAAAATAAGTCTAATAAATATCTAATAAAGTGTTCTCTGAGCGTATGTTATGAGCTCGGTAGAAGTTTCATTTAACACTGAACATTTTACTGAGTGCTCTCATACCTTAAAGATGATAAAAGAAAAGATAGAAGAAAGAAGGATAAAGAAAGATAAAGAAAGATAAAAACAGCAGAAAAACACATCCTCTGGGAGTTATTTTCCTCTTCAGCTATAGCTTACACCAGGGAGAATGAGGCCAAACCAAACAGCCAAGTGCCAACTATTACCTGAAAGCGGAGGAGAGAACGGTTGAAGCGTCAATGCAAAGTCACTTAATCAGGTGCCTAGCCAATAAAGCCTGCAGGCACAGTGATAGAGAGTCTATCAGCTCCTGGTAGACAGCAGGAGGAATACAACCCCAATGAAAACCATCTATCTGCCCAAGCCTATTGGCAGGAGTGGAAACTTGTGGTTTTAGGCATCGTTCCAGAAGATTCCCGAAAGTGATCAATTCTGCTCAGATTTGGTGACAAGGTCTCGAGGTTTTGGCCTCATGCTCTGTGGGTGAGGACACTCTCATTTGCGTTACCGCCCCCCCTTCTCTGCAGGAATGGGCTGCTTTTAACTCAGAGAGCAGACTTCTAAATGACTTGAAAAATGCATGTGACACTATTACAGAACCACCACAACCCTGGGGAGACATTGGCTCAGAAGGCAACAGTAGTTGTCTTGGGGGGGGGGGGGGGGGGTTGCCGGTTCGATCCCCCTGCCTGGTCATGTCGAAGTGCCCCTGTGCAAGACACCCAACACCTAAATGCTCCTGTGTCTTGCATGGCAGTCAATCACCATTGGTGTGTGTGTATGAATGGGTGAACAAGAAGAACTTTAAAAAAAAAAAAATGTGGCAGTTGTGGAAGTAGAGGAGTATTCTATTTTTTTGTTTCTAGGTTGTGGCCCGTGTGTCATGTTGCTCCTGGGTTACAGCTACAAATGTAATACATGGCCTTGCATGGCAGCCAATCGCCGTCGGTGTGTGAGTGTGCGTATGAATGGGTGAATGGAGAAGCATCAATTGTACAGCGCTTTGGATAAAGGCGCTATATAAAAGCCTGCCATTTACCATTTACCATTTACCATTTACCATTTACCATTACACTTTAACATTTGGGAATGTTCCATTGGGACACCCCTGATGACCATATAACATGACTGACGGTCAGTTTGAGTCCAATTGATCCTTGAGTTTGACTGCATTCTTTACAATAAGGGGACATTAACTTTGGGAATTGGCATTACCTAATTTATTTGTTAACATGACTTGATATTACAATTACACGAATTAAGCATGAAATTTACTTTTCATTAGTTCATGTATTTGTCAACTACTAATAGATACATTAATATTTATTATTTAGCAAACCAGTATAAACTTATAATTAGTTAACTATTAACAAATATATTAACTAATGTAGTTGTTTACATGAATGAATGATGTGCAAACACATAAACAAAGCTGAATAGCTTACATTTACAGTGGTTAGTTAACTACATTAGTTCATGCCCATTCATGTGACCTTATTGTCGAGTGTGACCTTAATTAGGATACTTTACTGATTACAGTAAGCTACTAAGTGCTCAAAATCCTCAGCTTCAACACAGAACATGTGAAAAACTGGGAAACAGAATTATTGGGGTACATATTATGACAGTATTGTGTGTATAATTATGACAGGATACCATCTGTCGCAAAGTGTAATAAGCTATCATGACTGGTTCTGAATGTGTTCTCTTAGTAAAATGGTAAATGGCAGGCATTTATATAGCGCCTTTATCCAAAGCGCTGTACAATTTGATGCTTCTCCATTCACCCATTCATACACACACTCACACACTGATGGCAATTGGCTGCCATGCAAGGCCCCAACCAGCTCGTCAGGAGCATTTGGGGGTTAGGTGTCTTGCTCAGGGACACTTCGACACTGCCCGGGCAGGGGATCGAACCGGCAACCCTCCGACTGCCAGACGACTGTTCTTACTGCCTGAGCCATGTCGCCCCTAAGCATTTTGCTACTTCCCTGTATAATGGGGTACAGTGCATCCCCTTACTACATCGAGAGCCCTGCACTCTGCTCAGACACTGGGATTCAAGCACAGGGAGATGGATGGCTTTGATCATTTCCGAAGTTAATGAAGCCGAGTTTGGCGGGTCATTGGGATCACATTCTCAGACACGCATTTCCCCAAGAAATATGAGCCCTCAAGCAAAATACTACTGTGCGCCAGCTCTCCAAAAACATTAAAAGAAAGACTTCCCTCATGGGTTTTAAAATAAAGAATTGTACAATGCGGGTTTCAAAATGACTTAAGTCACCAACTAGCCGTAAAAAGCCAACATAAAAGATTATTGCTGTTTACGGCACTGCAGTAAGTAAGGTTATGGTGAAAATTTTGTAACATTGTTTTATAATCTTCGTTCATCTATTTTTATAGCTCTATAAACTTTTCCCCATAGTGAAATGTTTTAAAGATGTTCACAACCTAAAAACCTTGTGAAGACATGGTTCAGGGCCAGAGCAGAATGCTGCGATACTGAACCTACATGACCTCTTCTGTCACCAACATTTACATTTCAGGCAGACGCTGTTATCCAAATCGACTTTTGTTTTTCACACAGTCTATTTATGCAGCCGGATCTGGATGACCGTAGCATTACATTACATTAATGGCATTTTGGCAGATGCTCTTATCCAGAGCGACGTGCAGTTGATTAGACTAAGCAGGAGACAATCCTCCCCTGGAGCAATGCAGGGTTAAGGGCCTTGCTCAAGGGCCCCACGGCTGTGCGGATCTTATTGCGGCTACACCAGGATTCGAACCACCAACCTAGCAGGTCCCAGTCATGTACCTTAACCACTATGCTACAGGCCACCCTGTAGCCTTCAAGTTAAGGTTGTTCCTCGGGGGAATAATTAGCACTGAACAGGAGGTTCTGGGTTCGAGTCCCGGCCGGCCAGATGCTCCGTCCATGTTCTCCCCATGTTTGTGTGGGTTTCGCAAGTGCAAACTGAAGACGCACCTCTTCAAGCAGCACCTCTCCCCATCCCTCCCTACCTCCCTCCCTACCTCCCTGTGAACCTTAATTGTTGTCTTTGTGATTTACTTTGTGTTTCAGTATTTTTAGTTGGCTAGTTAAGCAGTATTTGGATAGTTAAGTTTGGTCACTTTTGCTTTGTTGTTTGTTTGTTTATTTGTTTGTTTAAAAAAATAAAAATAAAAAGAATAATAATTTGGCCCTGGTCCTTATCTTTGTCGTACGGGTAGCAATTGAAATTGTACTTCCCTCTAGGGTCTTTCAGCGCACTTATCCCTGGTTATGGGTATGCACTTTGTTGTTGCTTTGTTTGTCGCTCTGGATAAGAGCGTCTGCCAAATGCCAATAATGTAATGTAATGTAATGTTTCCTCCGGGTACTACGATTTCCTCTCACATCAAAAGACATGCATGTCAGGTGAGGCACTGTATATACTCCTGCCATGGCCCTTGACCAAGGCACTGGCCTCAGAACTGGAGCTAGTCCCCAGGCACTGCACTGTGGCTGCCCACACACCCTATGGTAAGTAGTCCTACAGTAAGTAGGATGGGTCAAAATTCAGAGGGCCTACCCGACAGAGTCCATAAAGTATAATTTTAAACATCAGCAACCCGCTAGGGAACCCAGACTCAAACCTACAACCTAGGAGCTGTAAGACGAGCTACCTCACCATTATACTACGCTGTCACGCACGTCTGCCAGTGCATGATTACAGGAATAATAGAAATATACAGAGAGCTGGTTAGCAGATCAGTATTCTTAAAGCAGAGCGGTTAGCTTCAGAACAGGTAAAGTGAGGACATGTCTACCTGCCGAACTCGAGAATAAAGTACAGCTCTTCAGAGGGCTGAAAATTAAACACACCACCGCACTCCCATCATGCACCAGGGAAAGTCCAATTCCCCGTCGAGCCTGGGACCAATCGAAGCTAAGATCTCCAAGAAAAATGGATTTGCGCATTCTTACTCATACCCAGAAATGAGAACACAAGAGTTTATGCTCACATTAAAATGCATGCACAACTACTGCAGATTTACACACACTGCTAACACTGTTTGCAAAAAAACAACTTACTTTACTTAAAAAAAGTAATTGCAAGTTTTTCTTTTGTGTCATTCCCTTCTGTTTTGTGCTGAATGTCGTTGATTTGGATGGTGCTGGTGTAGCAGTCAGATGAGGGAGACAGAGTCTGCTCAGTAATGTTGTATTTGTATGCAAACCCACTCCTACACTCTGCCACACCACACACTCCATCAGGATTAACACACTCCCAAATACATGAATATGCATTAGAGAGAGAGAGAGAGAGGGAGAGAGAGAGAGGGAGAGAGTCTATGTGTCTGTGTGTGTGTGTGTGTGTGTATGGATGCGTGAGAGAGAATGAGACAGTGTGTGTGTGTGAGAGAGTCTGTATGTGCATGGATGTCAGTGGTGTCTGTGTGTGTGCAGTATGTGTGTACGTCTGTGTGTGTGTCTCTGTGTGTGTGTGTTAGTGGTGTCTGTGTGTATGTGCATATGTCTGTGTGTGTACAGTAAGTGTCCACATGTGTTTCTTCAAATTTCTGTGGGAATAACATTTTTTATGTAATGATATATATATAGACTTTAAATATTATAATACCTATACCAGATCTGGGGTGTGCCATTTATGCAGAACAATATATGGCTTCATTGCTATAAAACTCGGATGTTTTATAATTCCCCCAAAAAATGGTTTGACTGGGTTTGATTCAGTACACGGCTCCTCTCTCCCTCTAAATTACAGCTTTTCCAAGACCCTGATGATTTAGCTGAGAGAGGCAAATAAAATGTTCCGACTTACTCCCGAAATGAGCAGTGTCTGATATAATTAAGATATGAAGCATAGGAAGATATGAAGGCCTCCTTATTGCCTGTTATTAAAAGTGCTCTGACTTCATCATGGGGTGTTAAAGTGGTCTAGTGCGGCCAACTGGGCAAGCCTTCCTCTATAAACCCGGGTCTGGGAAATATCACGAAACTGCTGAGTGTATGTGAACTCACTGCTCATTGAGATTAAAGGTAGGATAGGTAATTTCGGACTTCTAACAGTCAAGAAAGGAATTACGGCAACAAACACCCTGAATCCCTCCCCCTTCTCTGTGAACACGCTGATGTCGAAGTGCCATTGGCTGTGGCAATTAGAACCAATTTTCAACCAATGAGCTTGAATTATTGTACAGTTATACGATGTTTTGGTGCAGAGTGTCGGCCCATGAACTGTATGTTTTGAAACCCGAATTTAAGGACTATGAACACAGGCAGAGGGTGAGTCAACATGCCAGTGAGCCTTTTTCAATCATAGGAAGGGATTTACAATGGTCTTGTAACAATGTTTTAACACAAAAATCTTACCTATTGTACCTTTAACTTTCGATAAAGATGAATGTATTACATTGTATTGTGAGTATAAGTCCAAGGCTATCGCCCTAGTTTTGCCTCTGACGGGAATCTCATTGGAGGAATGAGTCTGGATGACATCCCTGGAGTGAGGCCCTGCTGCCCTCTCTGAACTGCTCCAGTCATGCAGTGACGAGCTCTCTTGGCTGTGTTTCCTTTGGTCTTAGGAAATCCGCACACACTTGCGGTCGTAACCCTTTGATGGGCATTCAGACACAAAATGGCCACCTGCTGTGCTTCATCCAGATGAGTGCTACCCCACTGGTGGTGTGATCTTGCAAAAGCATGAATTCCTCTCACAACAGCAACAACAACAACAGCAATAATAATAATAATAATAATAAAAGCAGCAGTAGTAATAACAGTAGTAATACTAGTAGCTGCAGTAGCAGTAGCAGCAGCAGTAGCTGAAGTCGTAGCAGCAGTAGCTGAAGTCGTTGTAGCAGTAGTAATAGCCGTAGCAGCATCAGTAGTAGTAACAGCAGTAGTAGTAGCAGTCGTAGCAGCAGTAGTAGCAGTAGCAGCAGTAGTAGCAGCAGTAGCAGTAGCAGCAGCAGTAGCTGAACTCGTAGCAGCAGTAGCTGTAGTCATTTAGCAGTAGTAATAGCCGTAGCAGCATCAGTAGTAGTAGTATCAGCAGCAGTAAGAGTAACAGCAGTAGTAGCAGCAGTAGCAGCAGTAGTAGCAGTAGCAGCAGTAGCAGTCGTAGCAGCAGCAGCTGAAGTCGTTTAGCAGTAGTAATAGCCATAGCAGCATCAGTAGTAGTAGTTTCAGCAGCAGTAATAGTAACAGCAGTAGTAGTAGCAGTCGTAGCAGCAGTAGTAGCAGTCGTAGCAGCAGTAGCTGAAGTCGTCGTAGCAGTAGTAATAGCCGTAGCAGCATCAGTAGCAGCATTAGTAATAGTGTATGTTTATAGCTGGCGAGCAAAGGTCTTTCTGACAGCTTGGCTGGAGGATGAGACCAGCTGGATGTTGTCCAGTTTTGGGCTGATTTGTGTGTTCATGGCCGTGGAGCAGGATGGGGCTGGTCAGGACAGTTTGTGCCAGGGCACGTCCGCGTCAGCCTCGTATTTTAAATCTGCAAAATAAAGACCCCAACGGCAGTAAGCTGCTGTGGTCCTCGTCTGTTTTACGACCGGCCCGGGACGCCCTTTTATTTACAGTTTGTAAACATTTTTGAGAGGTCACTGCACCTGTTTTGCTCCCAGCACATCTGTGGATGGGGGGCTGATTTGTTATTTTGGGTTTATACTGGGCTCCAGGCCTGTAGGCTGTGGTGCAGTATTGGGAGGGTGTGGGGGGGGGGACTTAGGACAATTACAGGGAACTAACAAGAGGCTTTGAAAATTTGCCAGAATTTGACATGAATATGATATTTTATTTAAAATGTACTAATAAATCAAACTATTTTTCCGGGCTGCCCTGGAGTGGTGGGACCCAATGTGAATTATTTTCTTGGGGGCCAAACTCTTTGAAGTCACTCCTGTCCGTGAGACACATTTTGGGTCATTGGGACATTTTGGGTCATTTCAGCTTTCATTGGTGATACGCACTGTAACCAGTCTCAGTGTGTCGATGCATGTTACAAAAAAAGCTTCCCTTCCTGTTGCTCTTTGTACAGTTCTGACAAACGGCTCCAGAGTGCTGTGTCTGTCCGTAAGCGAGCGACAATATCACCAGCGACCAGAGCTGACTCTATTACTTTGATGGCTCCAAACAAGAAGTAACCAGGGGCAACCGATCACAGACCCGTGGGGACAGCAGAAGCCGTCATGAAGGGGGAAGTTGGAGGGGAGGGTTGTTGCCGATCACGGAAAGGGACTCCCGCGCAAGAACGACACCGTTCATCAAGCTATCCGTGCGCTCTAAACACTGCACGACACACAATGAAATAAACATTTAAGACCTGATTTGAGTGGCCCTTGGATAGGTGTGACCCTGCATGGCCACACCGTGTTTAGACCAGCCGCTGCCAGATCCGCCTGCAACAGGAGCTCTCCCGCATCCCTTTAGCCCAGAGTTATAACCGCCCGTTAAAAAACCGACCGGAGACCAAACAGCCCGACCCGCTAAGTGCAGGACAGGGGCGGGACGCAGTCCCAATTTTCCCCCTAATGACGAACAATTTCCTTTTCACCCGCTCATTAACTGGCCAAATTGCCGAAGCTGCTCAGTGATAACTTCAGACCGAAAAAAAAAACCAAAAAAAAACCTCAACTGCCCTCAAAAGGCTACTCAGCTGCCTCTGGCTTCATTTAAGGAATTACTCGCGTGAACGACTCAGAGCCCGGCGTAGGCTCCAAACATCACAGAGAGCTACATGAACGCACTCACTGCCGCTTGCTGTTATAAAGAGGAGACGACACCCGCGCGCGAAGCATGAGACCGAGACGTAAACACTTCAATGGCCTGCATTCAAACCGCGTTCGTCCTCAGATTCGACTCTCGAGTTTGAATTTATTTTGCTTTTGAAAAAAAGGGCTCATTTTAAGGGCGGCAGTGGAATGCAGGTCAGCAGGGCTACGGCAGTAACTGGGGCACTTTGTCCCAGGGCCAGGCTCGAGGGGGGCCCAGGATATGGGGTGTAACTATTTTTAATCTGCTGGGAAGGGGCGGGGGGGTCCCAATATATTTTGCCTCAGGCTCTGATATTTCGTAGATTCTCAGATAATTTGGTACAAATGCTTGTCACTCGGGCAGTACCCTATAGGTACATAAAACTGTACCCCTAGCCTGCAGTATACATTCAGTGAGCACTTTGTTAGGTATTTACCAAATTTATTTTAGACTTATTGGTCGTCTGCTGCTGTAGCCTATCCACTTGCGCTGTGTGTTCAGAGATGCTCTTTTGCACGCCGCTATTGTGACGTGCGCTTTTTTCTGTTACTATCACCTTCCTCTCAGCCTTGACCAAACTGGCCCTTCCGGGTACATTTGGGAGATTTGATCCTTGAAGAACAAAA
Source organism: Conger conger (assembly GCF_963514075.1). NCBI lineage: Eukaryota > Metazoa > Chordata > Actinopteri > Anguilliformes > Congridae > Conger > Conger conger. The sequence continues at coordinate 86,186,542 of NC_083760.1, read as the reverse complement.
ACGTTCCTCCATTGTCACTTTATTTCAGCGAGAGTGTCTGTAGGCCTGCAGGTGAGGTTGTACACCTGTGGCAGGATGTCCCTGCTTCACCCCGCTCCCTCTCTCCCTCCCTCCCTCCTCCCTCCTCCCTCCTCCCTCCCTCCTCCCTCTCTCCCTCTGTTTTTCCCGCATACAGTACGCAGTCAGCACAAACGGCAGCTGTCGGCCGTGCCGTCCGGCTTTGCTTGCGCAGCATAACGAACGGTACGCTTAACGATTCGGCTTTCCCCTCCAACACAACAACAAAATGAGGGGGGGCGGACGTATCTACGGTTACGGGGTTTGGTTAACCTCCGACGCGGCGTGGGGGCAGGGAGGCCCATCGATCTCGCCGCGCCACTAATGAAATTCTATGGATTTTCAATGGAGGATTGCCTAGCACTTCTAAAACCATGAGCAAGAATTTATTTAGTCCTTTTAAAAGACAAAATCTCATCCAACAACGCTTGCCACCCCCCCCACCCCCCCCTCTTTTTGACTTGATGAATACACTTACACCCTGATTGATCTGTAATCTTTGGCAGCTTTTGACGGAACGGCCTGTGCAAATTGGTTTAATGCGATTCCCCCCATTTTAAGTGGATTAAATGTAGTTTTTATGTTTCTCCGATGTTATGTTAACGGTCTGGGAAACCGTAATCTATGAGCTGCGCTGTTTTAATAAATTTTTGGATTCACAAATGGCCTAAAAATGTAAAACTGAGTGTGTTGGGCAGAGCTTGGATTCAGTGTGTTGCCATCTGGCGGTGTAGTGTCAGGTACACGAGTAAGGCTGTGTGGTGTTGCTAAGGGTCGGCAACCTGCTCTGACCTAGCAACGGGGAATTGTTTACATACGTAGATGTCTTACAGATATGAATATTAACGAGCGCCGGATATACACCTGCGCTGTCCTTACTGTATCTGCTGAACAGGTCACGGTAATCTAATAGTGTTTGTAAATTAAATGTTAACGGTTATAATTTGGTTAAAACTTGAAAGAAATATTGAGAGGACAGTCAACTGTTACTTCTGGGGAATACGACCATAATTTGAATCCAGTTACCTAAGCCTTTAAGACTTATTTCTATGGAAACGGAATAGTGCTTTAACACTGGACGAGGAACAATGTCAGCGCTCCCCAAGCCCACTGAAAACGCTGCGTCAGAACTCGTCGTGTACCAGCTGATCTGGATTGGAAATCAATGCGTAATTCCATCCCCAATGGGCCTCACTTTTGTTATTTTTGAAATAACAAGAATAATAATCAAAACTCAGCATGATGAAGCCGGTGGATGAAACGTGTGGCAGACGGCAACGTTTTTTTTTCTCTGTGGTTTCTCTTGTAGTCCATGCCACAGCGCTGTATGAGAGTTTGTATTGGCTCCTCTGGTGCTGTTACTTAAACTACGTGTCGGGACACAAAATGGCTCGTCAGAGTAAATACGGTGGGTCTTGGAATGAGTGCGTTCACCTCTAGGCTGCTCTAGTAAGTGTTTTATAGATACTAGAGATACTACATTTTTAATTTTGTGAAATGTAAAAAATGAAACAACCAGTGGTCTAGTTTATAAATACATCTACCTAATTCTTCATGGTTTGCATTCTTTTTGAAGAATCAAATACAACAGAACCCAGCGTTTGGCAGAGACAAGGTCACTCCACCATTGATCTCAAGGTCATGAGTTAAACCCCAAGAGTGAGGTAACCAGAGTTCCCTCAGACAAAATGATTCATATTGACAAAATCTTGAAGATTTCCATATTGTTCTAGAAAAGTCTGAGTAATCGGGTTACACAATGTTTGGATGGCTCAAATTCAATACCTGTGTATCTGAGATGCAGAATGGAGGGTGTGTTTATGTGTATCCAGGACACTCTGTCCAGCAACCAGTGAACTGAGGACATCTGTTTATCTGCACACACAACCCACCCACCCACCACACCACCTACCCCCAACCCCCCTCCACCTTCTGCAGGGATGCTAAGAGCAAAAACATGTTCAAGGGCTCGTAGGCAACCGGTCTCTGATGAACCAACAGGAAACAGTGACAGAAAAAGATGGAGATGGAGACAGAGTCAAAAAGAGAAAAAGAGGGAGGGAGAGAGAGAAAGAGGGAGGGAGAGAGAGAGAGTGGGAGAGAGAAAAAGAGGGAGAAAGAAGGAGGGAGAGAGAGAAAAAGAGGGAGAAAGAGGGAGGGAGAGAGAGAAAAAGAGGGAGAAAGAGGGCGGGAGAGAGAAAAAGAGGGAGAAAGAAGGAGGGAGAGAGAGAAAAAGAGGGAGAAAAAGGGAGGGAGAGAGAAAAAAGAGGGAGAAAGAGGGAGGGAGAGAGAGAAAAAGAGGGAGAAAGAAGGAGGGAGAGAGAGAAAAAGAGGGAGAAAGGGGGAGGGAGAGAGAAAAAGAGGGAGAAAGAGGGAGGGAGAGAGAGGGAGAAATAAATTCTTACAGTTTTTGGACACCTTTGCCAGCAGTATGTCATCTCTCTACCCCTTCTGCCAGCTCCCAGCAGTAAAGATCAACATCACTTCACACAAATGGCCCAGCGACAGCCTTTATTTCACTGCTGTCGAGAGGCATCCCACAGCACAAACAGGCCATGTCTGCTAATAACAGGGTCTGCTATTAACCGTTAGAGCTGGCGCTCTGAGAACGGGCCTTCATCAAACCCCGCACGGGCAGAGCGATGAAAGGTCATCGACTGCCTCCTTGATTTGAACCAACCGGTGGGCTCTTTCTGGGCTGATTTTCACCTCCTGTCTCCTTGATCTTTGCCGGACCCGGAAATCGATCAAGTTCTGTGATCTTGGAGGAAATTACAACCTGCTAAATGTTCCTTCTAAGAGCTCGAACTTTGCGGAAGTATTTTTTCCGGAGTGCGTACAACCGATCGACCTGTGCGTCCACCTGTGATTAATTCACGTTTTGTCGATTTCTCTTTTTCTCGCCTCTCCTTCCAGGAGTTAGGAATGAGGAGGCGAAACTAACCGATTGGAAAGAGCAGCGTGCTTTATTGCGTAAGGGGGAGTCACAGGACGAGGCCTGGGAGAGCGAGCGCCGGGATTAACCTCCGGGCCGAACGCTAAGCTCGTTTAATGGAGGCCAGAGATAACATCAGCCTTTTCCGTCTGAAATCAATTCTGACGTTGACTGCAGTCAGGAACCCTCGGACCGTCCTCTTCTCCAGCGCTGTGCAGCCACGGCCAGCGGTCCCTAATTTCAGCAACACCTCGAAAACTCCGTAATCAGACAAATAATTTTTTCGCAGCTGTCCTCTGTGTGCTTCAGTGCCGCTATGTCTGTCGGCCCCGTTTGCACTTTTAACGCGGGAGCCGACCGCCTCGTTAATTAGCACAGCGACGATTATGGCGCGCTCCCGCAAGGCGCTGCAACGTCTCTCGTCCGCGATCGTGACCGACGGCCGAGCGTTACGCGAGGACCAGCGGGAAACGTTCGGTCAATGTTACTGGAATGTTTCGTCAACGTTACAGCATTGCGCCACTGCATTGCAGCAACATTGCGAGAATGTTCTGTATCGTGTTTGCCGGGCTGCACCCAAATATGCATTCATGAGTCTGTGTGCCATTTCACACTTGTATACTATAGTATTTTACAGGGTATGATTTGCTGAGACCATGTTAGCACACACAAAACCAGTAACATTACAAATGATTGGTCATGGTATTTGTTTTGCACCAATCATTCGTTGTGCTATTAGTTTTGCAAGTGCTGAAAGGTAAAAGGGAGGCGGCACGGATGGTGCAGTGGGTAGCACTGTTGCCTCACAGCAAGGAGGTCCTGGGTTTGAATCCCCATCGGCCGGGGCCTCTCTGTGTGGAGTTTGCATGTTCTCCCCGTGTCTGCGTGGGTTTCCTCCGTGTACTCCGGTTTCCTCCCACAGTCCAAAGACATGCAGGTTAGGCTGATTGGAGAGTCTAAATTGCCCATAGGTATGAGTGTATGAGTGTATGAGTGTATGAGTGTATGAGTGTATGAGGGTATGAGGGTATGAGGGTGTGAGTCAATGGTGTGTGTGCCCTGCGATGGACTGGCGACCTGTCCGGGGTGCATTCCTGCCTTTCGCCCAATGTATGCTGGGATAGGCTCCAGCCCCCCTGCGACCCTGTTCAGGATAAGCGGCTTAGGATAATGGATGGATGAAAGGTAAAAGGGCCACTTCTATGGATTATGAATAATAATGATGTTTTTTTAATCATTATTTCCTCTTAGGTTACATTAACCCCTTGCAGCAGGCCCGGATCTTCCCTGTGGTGCCTTCGCAGCGGAGAGCTGAAGCTGAAATGGAGAAATGCGGCTGAAAGTTTCGCATTAATAATTGAGTGTTTTCTGTCCTCCCTCGGAATGCCCCGTCTCTGGTGAGCTTCTGCCGCGCTGATAAATAAGTCAGAGCTTTGCCTTCGGACGGACGGACGGACGGACGGACATCCCTCTGGCACTGGGGCCTGGAGTCACAGGACCTCTTTGGGTGACATTGGCTCAGGCAGTAAGAGCTGTCGTCTCATTGGCTCAGGCGGTAAGAGCAGTCGTCTCATTGGCTCAGGCGGTAAGAGCAGCCGTCTCATTGGCTCAGGGCGGTAAGAGCAGTCGTCTCATTGGCTCAGGCGGTAAGAGCAGTCGTCTGGCAGTCGGAGGGCTGCCGGTTCAATCCCGCCCTGGGTGTGTCGAAGTGTCCCTGTGCAAGACACCTAACCCCCATGTGCTCCTGACGAGCTGGTCGGGGCCTTGCATGGCAGCCAATCGCAGTTGGTGTGTGAGTGTGCATATGAATGGGTGAATGTGAAGCATCAATTGTACAACGCTTTGGATAAAGGCACTTTATAAATGCCAACCATTTACCATTTACCTCTGTCTCTGGGCCATTCAGTGAGTGACTGTAACCCGATTTCTGTTCCAGGCCTAAAAAGCGTCTGATACTTCATATGCTATTCATCTGTAGTGCAGGACAGTGCCAACTGTTTGCTATGCTAGTTCCAAGTGTGTATACTGCTTGTACTGCATCAGTCTGCTGACGTTGGTTTGTGGAGCATGGTGAGTCACTGCTTTCTAGAACCTTCCCTGACGTGAGGTCATGAATACACATCCCTGCAGATTTTAAGCAAATAAAAATGCCGTTTTTCTATATACGTATGTCTTCAACTTCCGAACTAATCCATTTATTTTATTTTTTTCCTTACTCCTTACCTACAAAGTCACAGAATTATTCAAACCACAGACCAACATTTCTGTCTGGCAATGGAAATTAATTATTTAAATATAAAATTCTGTTTTGAGATTCTGGCTGTTGCACGTCTCCTCAGAATGTGTTTAATCCTTCAGCAACACCCCAGGTACACAGTCTGTAGCATTATTCCCTTCCTCCCCCCCTGGTTGTGAAGATGGGATGCTCCAACACTCAGAAACAAACAGGCGAGTCCCAGAGGGAGTGGGATGTGTCACTTGCAGTTTGGGGGTGTGCTCATTTTGTGACACTGCAATGTGGGAGCTACGCTGAAATGATGGTGCTTTCAGACAAACCCGAGTTTGACACTGGGGAAGGTTGGGGGGTTACCATGACGCCCATGTTACCATGACGCCCCTCCCTTCAGTCTTTCCCTGATCTTATGGAGGCTACACTGGGGTAACGTAGCAACGAGGCTATAGGCTGCCACAAACCTTCTTCTAATACATAATTTTTATCAATTTCAACAGGAGGACAGATAAATATCAATTCTTAAACACGGAGGCACTTTCACAGTTCCGTAGCCCTGAGAAAGAGAGAGAACGAGAGACCGAGAGAGGAGAGAAAGAGTGTGAGAGAGAATATATTGAGAGTGTATCTTTGTTATATACAGCCCTAGCTAATTGAAGGCCATTTTAAGGTTTTACAGCCATATCTAATCCTCTTATAACATAATAAAAAAAAAAACACCGATAGCTCTTTTTTCCTCCAATTTCCGAAGCGTAAGCATTTTGCCCCATAATGGATCCATTCTTTTGCCAGGCCTGGTGCTGAGATCCAGCTCTGGCTGTAAAAAGCGGAGCAGCCGAAGAGGTGCCAGCCGGGACATCACTGCCGACGCAGATCGATCTGTTCTGGGCTGAAAGTCCAAGGTCCTCGCTGACAACAACGACAGAGACATCTTCCCTGACGACAGCTTCCATTCTCCTGTGCTGCAAACAACACGTACCGGGCCGGCATGAATGATGGAAACCTTTATAAACACGGTTTGACAATTAATGCAACTGCTCTTATTCGCATAAGAAATGCAATTTGTAATAACTGTCATCAGCATAAAATTTCATTTTATAAATCAGTTGCATTTCACCTTCCTACATGTATGAGTTCATAACGACATAGACAGGCAGTCTAACAGACACTTGCACTTTATTTGGAACACCTGAACACCTACTTATTCATGCAATTATCAAATCAGCCAATCATGTGGCAAGAGTGCAATGCATACAATCCTGTAGATAAAGCTCAGGATCTCCAGCTAATGTTCACATCAACCATCAGAATGGGGAAAAATGTGATCAGGACTTGGAAGGACTGTGGAATGATTGTTGGTGGCAAAACATCACAAGCAATGAAATATATACATGCAAAGACTACTGCCGACACATGACATCATTAGCATACATTTCTACGAACAAAAATAGCTCCGAGAAACAACGACAGAAGAACAGACACAGATAAAAGTTGAGGAGTACTGAACATCTCCTTTAAACATGTCATAATTTGAGCCAGTTCTGTCATTATAATAAGTCAGGATGGCGGACTGGGTCATAAGACTTCTATGAGAAAGGGGGTTCTGAGGTGGCAGTTATTTAAGTTGGAAAAAAAATTCTTCCTAGTTGCCCGGTTACAGTTTGGCTCATCTCACAACCGTCTCTGGGTACAACCATTTGGTGGTTCAGTGTGCCAGAACCCATAACAGAAAAACAAAACACATTATTTGAATGTATAAGAACAATGACATTATTCACTTCCTTTCAAGTCTCTTCAAAGCATGTCCAAACATATTTTAAACATGTCTGACACTGTATTGGCTATGGTTTGTTTTAAACATCCTCTCTGGAGGATAACTCAAGTTTAACAAAAGGAAGAGCTCATCATACGTGACGTTTGCGATGATGTATTACCCAAGGCTTCCAAAGGCTGTCGGCGACTTGGATTTACCTCAAAACACGTACGCTGGAGACGTTCACACTGTCTCCATAACTGTTGCACCTGGATACCGTGAAAAAAGCCATTCTCTAAATAAAATAAACACCCAGGCGCAATGAATTGCAAAATGAAGATTGTTCTTCAGCAAAACTTGGCAGCAGTAACCAGGTATAATGTTACTAGTTGTCTTCACATGAATATGAATGGGTGAATGAGAAGCGGTTTGGATAAAGGCGCTATATAAATGCCAACCATTCATTTACCATTTACATAGTAGTCATATCAACTGGAATTACTGGAATTCATTCATCTGCTGTCACCTTTCTGTTACTCATTGGCGTTCATTTTCTCAACATTACATTACATTACATGAATGGCATTTGGCAGACACTCTTATCCAGAGCAACATACAACAGTGCATACCCATAACCTGAAAGACGCTAGAGGGAAGTACAATTTCAAGTGCTAAGAGTACGACAAAGATAAGGACTAGGGCCTATTTGATCTTCTATTTTTATTTTTAGAATAATACCGCAAATGTATGAATAAACAGCTTACCTAGGCAAACAAACTAGCAAAGATATCATCCTAATGACACAAGTAAATAACACAAGTACAGGGGGGAGGGACGGGGAGAGGTGCAGCTTGAAGAGGTTGCGTCTTCAGTCTGCGCTTGAAGGTGGTAAGAGATTCTGCTGTTCTGACCTCCACAGGGAGTTCGTTCTGCCACCATGGAGCCAGAACAGACAGTAGTCGTGACCATAACCTGCAAGATGCAGACTGCGTGAAAGCTTCCCTCGGCTTCAGAGAGACTATTGGTCTCCCTGTCCTATTTCTGAAATAAATGGAAAATGATTAGTGTCAATATACAGAGCATTGACCAGCGATGTGTATTCTTGTGATACCTGCCCTGATAAGGGAATTTTCCGGGAAGGGGCAACGGTGGGTAATACGCCCGAGACATCGATACGGCAATAATCAGAGCAAGGGGGCTGTGATACTTCGCCACCATATTGTGCAACATGACTCAGCGGTCTTATCTACGCTCGCACGAGACGTACACAACATGGGCGATCTCTAATTCACCTCTCTGGTGAAGTTTGAGTCCGACTGCATTCACCTTTACCCAACGCTTTACGATGGGAGATCGGCAATACTCCATTAGAATTGTGTTAACCGAACGTTCTAATGCTGATGTAACAAACGCAATGAGTTCCGGAACTTTGAATGAGGATTGTGAAAGAGATAAAAAATTACATTGCAAAGGGTTTTAACTGGTGATCAAGCCTCTCTGCGTTAAAACCTGTGTTTGCTCTGTGTGGTCATCCTTGGATGGAATAGGTTTTACTATATTAGTCCATCCTCCTGAGACGTGGAATAAAAAAAAGTTTTTTTTAAATGACACCATTTTCCAAAATATTGTTATTGTTTATAATATTGTTTAATTTTATTTAATCTCCCTTATAGTGTAGTTTACAACATAGCAGAATATGGGTGTTGCGATTAAGACTCTGTAGGGAACACAACTGAATTGCCAGATCATTGGAGATATTGTGGTTCATATATGACGGAGGGTTGAACGTAAAGCTCATGGTCAAAAGTACATCCATCCCATCCATCCATCCATCCATTATCCTAACCCGCTTATCCTGATCAGGGTCGCAGGGGGACTGGAGCCTATCCCAGCATACATTGGGCGAAAGGCAGGAATACACCCTGGACAGGTCGCCAGTCTATCGCAGGGCACACACACCATTCACTCACACACTCATACCTACGAGCAATTTAGACTCTCCGATCAGCCTAACGTGCATGTCTTTGGACTGTGGGAGGAAACCGGAGTACCTGGAGGAAACCCACGCAGACACGGGGAGAACATGCAAACTCCGCACAGAGAGGCCCTGGCCAACGGGGATTCGAACCCAGGACCTCCTTGCTGTGAGGCAGCAGTGCTAACCACTGCACCATCCGTGCCGCCCTCAAAAGTACATGCTCAGCACAATTCCAATAATCCACCACACCATTTACTCAAATGCACATAAAAGCGTTTCCATTAATGGCAAAGGATTCCCTGTCAACCACCAATGAACCGCGCTCACACAGCTGAACTTAAATTACCAAAAACCAGCCATTAATGTCTGCTGGTGAGAGCAAATCTACCATGATAACTGCATTGCAGAAACGCGTGAAGCAGAACTGATTGACCTTTCCAAGTGCAGTGAACCTATTAAACACGCAAGATAAAGGAGGCACAGCCACCACCTCTGACCCCCATGTCAGTTTATCTGAAACCTGTTTTATCTGTCACGGGAACGTCCTCTACAGCGCAGCGATTATACAAACTGTTCTTTCTGCTCCTTAATACGGCTTCTGTGGGAGGCGCCAAGAATGAGCAATTAGCATTACTTTATATTTGGAACTATTGTATTCGCCTACACATTGGTCTATCTGACTGTCGTCTCTCAGTCCGTCTGTCTCTCTCGGTCTGTCTGTCTATCTCTCCATCCATCTGTCTGTCTATCTCTCCATCCATCTGTCTGTCTGCCTCTCTGTCTGTCTGTCGTCTCGCTGTTCGACTGTCTCGGGTCAATCTGTTTGTCTCTGACTATGTCTGTCTGTCTCTCCATCCATCTGTCTGTCTGCCTGTTTGTCTCTCAATCAATATGTCAGTCTCTCTGTCTGTCTGTCTGTCCGTCTCTGTCTGTTTCTCCATCCATCTGTCTGTCTGCCTGTTTCTCTCTCCGTCAATCTGTCAGTCTCTCTGTCCATCTCTCTGACTGTCTGTCTGCCTGCCTGCCTGTCTCTCTCTCTTTCGTGTCTATCTGTCTGTCTGTCGTCTCGCTGTTTGACTGTCTCGGGTCAATCTGTCTGTCTCTGACTATGTCTGTCTGTCTCGCCATCCATCTGTCTGTCTGCCTGTTTGTCTCTCAGTCAATATGTCTCTCTGTCTGTCTGACTGTATGTCTGTCTGTTTGTCCATCTCTGTCTGTTTCTCCATCCATCTGTCTGTCTCCCTCTCCGTCAATCTGTCAGTCTCTCTGGCCATCTCTCTGTCTGTCTGCCTGCCTGCCTGCCTGTCTCTCTCACTTTCGTGTCAGTCAGTCTGTCTGTCTGTCTGTCTGGTTATCAGTGTGTCGCTTGTGTGAGGCATCGGCCGTACATGGTAAATGGTAAATGGTTGGCCTTTATATAGCGCCTTTATCCAAAGTGCTGTACAATTGATGCTTCTCATTCACCCATTCACACACATACATTCACACACCGACACACCGACACACCGACACACCGACACACCAACGGTGATTGGCTGCCATGCAAGGCACCGACCAGCTCGTCAGGAGCATTTGGGTGTTAGGTGTCTTGCTCAGGGACACTTCGACACAGCCCAGGCGGGGGATCGAACCGGCAACCCTCCGACTGCCAGACGACTGCTCTTACCGCCTGACGACTGCTCTTACCGCCTGAGCCATGTCGCCCCCATGTACATTCCCCCAGGTGAGCGAGGCCAGCTCCTCCCTCGCTGAGATGAGTGTGAACAATTTCATCAGTGTGAAGACTCTCAGGCCCCAGCTGTTATTACCCCCCCCATATGACATGCCCATTTAAAACAGGCTGCAGCGATGATGTCAATATACACGCCTGAGAGACTTCACCTTCGCCTCTGTCTCTGACAGGGCAGAACTAAAGAGCTTTCGTTCACTGGGTTCTGACTATTTATAACATTACTCTAATAATGGTATTTGTCCATGTTCAGCTCCACTTTGGGTGCCCAAAAATAATATATATCATAATTTGGCACCCATATTATATTATAGTATTATAATAAAAAAAGTGAATATTTATTTATTAATATGGTGATTTTGCGTTACATTTTGAAAGATGTTGACCTGCTTGTGTGGAAACTCAGACAGCAGGATCCAAGCTCCTTCAGATTTATAAAAAACGAGACTTGCACTTAACAGGGGCTTTCAGTCTGCTCGACAGAATGCCAAATGAGCCTCGCTTAGAAAAATGCCCTGGTGGTCGCAGTTCAAACATACGGAGGAAGGGCTTAATTAAAAATGCATGAAAGCCAAAAGGCAAGCGGTGACATCATCCCGTAAAAAGTGTTAATTGAGAGTTTGATCCATTACGCCTGGTTATTCAATCCCACAATTCAAACTTAATGCACTTGCCCGATCCAGCGTTAGCTTTCGCCCGCAATTTTTAGCTATATGTGCTACAAAGCGACACTCACAGATATCCTTCACCTGCAGCTTTCCTATGATTCAGTTACACCTTTCAAGCATCTGTCGTGTCTAGGAAACGACAGAGTCCAAATCTTCAATTTGTCGAAAAACATCTTCGCGAGGGAAAAGACGACACCAGGCAGCAAGATCTTCAGGAAAATCAGACTTTATTAGCAGACGTGCATAAAGCCGGATCAGCTCTCCAGAACTGAACCCCGACTGGCATTTGTACACCCATTTTATACACAGTTACTCCACCTACAACTCCTCCTCAAACCTCATTCTGGCAAATCACCCACACTTTTCTTATCATAACTCCTCCCAATGCTCCTCCCACAACGTCATTGTGGCAAATTGCCAACGGTCCTTATGCTCTGCCAACTCTGTACAAAGTTCAGGGCATTCTGCCAACTACGTGTCCTCACTTCACCCCGCACCTGCTCTTGGCAAACTACCAGACCTCAGAAAGTTCTGGATGCCCTCCCTCTAACACGTCATCCATACACGTCACTCTGTATCTTTCGCTTTTATAAGACAAACTAAGCAGCAGTAATCATTGAAAATATACAGACAAACTAAACATTTCATTAATATTCACTTCTAATATACTTTTCTAATCTACAGACATACTAAACATTTGATTAATTATTCTCTTCTAAGGGAGTAAATGTACGTAGCATTCTTTGCTCTCATTTCAACAGTTTTCACTGTGGTTTCTTGCGTTTTCATAAGCTCAGCTATAATTAATGTTCTAGGTCAAATAGATACACTCCTGGCATAAAACATCGAGAGTCCCGGAGAAATCAGCTGTATAGTCATATCTTGCTCTGCCCGTGTCCTTGACAGTTTGGTCTACACAGTTCAAGACGGGGCCCCCCCCTGCCAGCTGGCTGGGCTCACTGTGTAATCCTGGCACAATTTAGCAGTTAATCAGTTTGAAACTATACAGGATACATATCATACTTTAATACAGATATATTGATAAACTTTTAGCACACATCGTCGAGAGTTTTGGAGGATCCAGCCTGCTCACTAAGGTGGAGTCTGATTTTGACTTGTGATTGGTTATCATGCTTTTAGGAGGGAGATCTTTCGTTCTGTGAATTTTCCCCTACATTCCCCCCTTTCGGGGTCAAAACCTATGGCCCCGAATATCTCCCTTGGCCAATGCACCATACTAAGTTGGGTTCCTGCACATCCCCTGCTGCTATAGCAGCATCCAATTGCCTCAGACTCCTCAATATAACGGCATTTCCATGGTTTCTCCAACACTCTCTGCACAAGTGCATCCCGCGTAATTTGACTGGCCATAGCCGTATCACAGCTGTATGTATTTTCCTAAGTGACTCAACTATTAAAATTATCACACACTTCTTTTAATTTTGTTAACATGTTGATTCGTAGCACGAGGAATTGCCATAGTCCATGTAACAGGTGGGCTCCTGGATCCAACCAGTGGATGTGGTCTGCACGTCCCTCCACTGGTGAGCCGGCTTGATCTTCCAACCAGTGGATGTGGTCTGCACGTCCCTCCACTGATGAGCCGGCTTGCAATTCTCGTACTGGGTCCGCTGGGACACTGTTGGTGCTTCTGGCACTCCCAGCTGTAAGCTGGAATAAAGTGACCCTAAAAAACAGGGAGAACACCCCAACCAAAATAACAACATAGAACCCAGAAAAAACACTAGGCACGGAAATAAAGAACCGTGAGACGCAGCTCAGGAAAAAACACAAACCAAAATACAAATACCGGGGACAACGTCCCTCACCCACAAGCTCACATGAGCAAGAAAATAAAAAGAGACAACCTTTAGGAAGGCGTCTGGTTCTATGTGTTACTACTCTGTCTAAGTTCACCAAGTTTACTTTTATTTTTACTTTGATTATCTACTCCAATTAGAATCAGATAAATACCAGCTATCATAAATACTACCCCTACCAGCATCATCAAAATTGCGCTGACTCTGCTGCCCTTTCCACTGATTGGTTTGCCCACCATTCCCTGGCCCTCCCTTCATTTGGTTCCCACCCATTTGTAGTTCCCCCCCTTGTATATTACCTTGCATGGCCACTGGGTGAGGGATGCCGGAGAAGTTGTAGACCACTGCTGGCGGGGCGCCATCGGGCTGCTCCATGGTTCGGGTGTGGGGGGTGCTTTTGTTCTTTGGCTTCCAGCTCCTTCAGCTGCACAGTAGTTTTCTTTGAATGTCTTTTGCTTGATTTTCTAGCTTTTTTCCATCTTTTCGCTGTCTCTCTTCAGCATGCGCCACATGATCCACAAACTCCCTGCGTGTCATGGTGTTCAGTCCCACCACCTCATCGAGGCGGCACCCCACTCCTGGTGACATCCCCTCCCGTATGGCTTTACGGCATTATAGGATCTGTTTGTGCGTCCCTTTCGGTTATCAGCCTCCACCTGCGCAGCACGTACATTGTCAAATGGCCCACTGTCCACTGCTGTAGGTTTGCATCTGGGCTCTGACAACGCCAGCCTGCTCGAATATGTCCAGCATTGTTTCCATCCCCACAACCTTCCCCAGGAGAGCCTTCAGGCCCCCGACAGCCAAGATTCGGCCGCTCATCTCCTTCTCCAGCACCCTGAACCAGTGGCTCACTCCATTCTGTAACTCAGGGAGATTTGTTATTACATGTCGCATGCCCTGAGTGGACCAGGGAATGTATCGAGGTACAGCAACCCTAATTAATAATGGCCCTACTATTTTGGGGAGCTCCTCCTTATCGCAAAACCGTATGGGTTTCTGTGTTGTTCTTGTTTTATTTAAAAAAAATTATAGTTCTGTATCACCCAGCTAAGTCCCTCTGCACCTGTTTTGACCCCCCTTCTCCACACTCCTCCTTCCCAAGGCCACACGTCATATGGAGGCGGAGTCGCCTCTTCGCTTCAGTTTCTACCCGCCGCCATTACGCTCTCCTTCACCTCCGCATACTTTTCTTATCAAACGGCCATTTTGCCACCATTTTCTTAGTTCTTTTTTTGTTTCCACTTATCGGAGATAGTTTCTATCTCCTGTATACATTTAAGATACACCCCCGCTATTATCTCAATCGCAGTTTTCTTTCCCTTTTTCATTTTCATATACTGCCTGTAATACTTTTATATTATTATCTATTTATTTATATTTTTTCCGCCTATTATTATCTATATTATTATGTCTTTAACCTTTATTTTCCCTATTATTATCTATATTATTATATATTTTATCTTTATTTTTCCGCCAGAGCCTGTATTTTCTCCCGTTAATACTTTTATTCACTCTTTGCGTTTCTTATCTTACACATGCATAAATAACGATTTTTACCTCCGTTGTCTCAATACAACGTTATATCCGCACACGCACAAGCATTCTAAGCCTCAGCACAGCGTTATTTTTACCTTTGTTGCCTCAATACAACATTATATTCGCACAAGCCTTCGAAGCATCAGCACAGCGTAACAGTATTTTCTCTTACATCACAGCAATTTTTCTCTTACATCACACCTTGAGGTAACTACCTAGATATAGCTTGCAGGATCCCCTTTTTGGGTTTCTTTCCTTCCAAGTCTCTGGCACCTCTTATCACATAACTTAAAATCGTTAGCAGCAACAATATAACTTCAGTCCGCAGTATCAATATACTTTTTAGACTTAATACAAGTTCCGCTAAAAAAACATTTTCCACCACAATTAATAAATTCCCACACCGTTTACTCACAGTTCACCTCGCGCACGTTTCCTGAAAAGTTTGCTACGTTTGTCCCCTTAATTTAGTTGCCGGGTTAATTATACGAGAGAATGTTGCCTCCGGCGTCCGGGAGAGGAGATCAGAGTCCTTGAATACTTTCATTCCCTGATAAGCTGCAGCTGCAGCCTATCAAAAAGTACTCTCCGCCATGGTCTCCAGTCGCCGGGAGCTCTTTCTCTTTCGTATCCCGGACGAGCCCCCAAATGTCGTGTCTAGGAAACGACAGAGTCCAAATCTTCAATTTGTCGAAAAACATCTTCGCGAGGGAAAAGACGACACCAGGCAGCAAGATCTTCAGGAAAATCAGACTTTATTAGCACACGTGCATAAAGCCGGATCAGCTCTCCAGAACTGAACCCCGACTGGCATTTGTACACCCATTTTATACACAGTTACTCCACCTACAACTCCTCCTAAAACCTCATTCTGGCAAATCACCCACACTTTTCTTATCGTAACTCCTCCCAACGCTCCTCCCACAACGTCATTGTGGCAAATTGCCAACGGTCCTTATGCTCTGCCAACTCTGTACAAAGTTCAGGGCATTCTGCCAACTACGTGTCCTCACTTCACCCCGCACCTGCTCTTGGCAAACTACCAGACCTCAGAAAGTTCTGGATGCCCTCCCTCTAACACGTCATCCATACACGTCACTCTGTATCTTTCGCTTTTATAAGACGAACTAAGCAGCAGTAATCATTGAAAATATACAGACAAACTAAACATTTCATTAATATTCACTTCTAATATACTTTTCTAATCTA